>NW_024097782.1:0-3602 GCF_016545835.1 Crotalus tigris | reverse complement strand
TGTGAAAAGTTCATCCACTATTTCTCTTCTCTCCCCACCCCCCCGTTTACAGGTAGTTCTCAACTTATGAGCCCAACATTTTCATTGCTAAGCAAGGCAGTTGTTAAGTGAGTTTTGCCCCATTTTACAATCTTTCTTTCCACAGTTGTTAAGTGAATCATTGCATTTGTTAAGGTAGTAATGGTTACTTGTTGACGTTGCTTGATAGAAGGTTGCAAAAAGTGATCACATGGTGCTGGGATACTGCAGCCATCATAAATCTGAGTCAGTTGCCAAGTTTCTGAATTTTGATCAGATGACTTTGGGAATGCTGCAACAGTCTTAAGTCTGAAAAATGGTCATAAGTCACTTTTCCCAGTGCTGTTGTAATCACTAAATGAACTGTTGTAAGTCAAGGACTACCTGTATTTTTTACCATATTCTTTATTAAGTAAAGCAAATGGGTTGAGGAAAGAGAGGTCAAAAAATTGTGGAACATGTGTATTTCAATTACTCATTGCAAGCATAACATTTTTAGTATTGTTGCAATTGTTTTCATGGTGGAAAGACCTGTCAACATTTGGAAGGAAGAAAAAAAGTTATTGATTAATTTGATTGCATAATAATAACATGTGACATACAATATAATGCATGCCTTGCCTGAAGAAGTGCTTTCCTAATAATAATAATAATAATAATAATAATAATAATAATAATAATAAACCCCCAGTGAGGCACTACCTTGACGTGGTTGTGGGGCTTGTGTACTCTGAGGAAGATGAGAGCTATGCCAGAAGTTCAACCATACTGGACAGGTCTCATCAGAGGAGTCAGACAAAGAGTGTCTCTCCCATACAAAATATGGTGATTACTCGTAAAATTTCCGTACTGCCTACCGCTCGATGTCGCCCGGTTCACAATGTCTCGCGCTAGTATATTGGGTTCCTGATTCTTGTGTAAAATTGGGGTTACAGGACTCAGGACTGTTGGCTGAGCCAACCGGGCCACAGCTGCAGACTCTGTAAGAAGGTGTTTACCCTCAAAGATATCACGTCTGGAAACGCAAGAATATGATTCTGTTACTACAGATTCAAGTCCAACAAGACGTGATATCTAAACTATGCCCAGTTCTGAAAGAACAACATCCATATCAGAATACAGAACATAGACTAGCGAAGATCAAACGCCGATTATAATACGAATAGTATTACAGAAACGATTGGACTAATGCAAAGGTTTACCCCAGGGCGAAGGATCATGGCTTCAAGAAGTAATTCAGAATGTAGAGGCAAACCAGGGGGAGTTGGCAGTGAAGGAATCCAGCAGAGATATACAACTGTTCTCATTTGGAAACCAGGCACCTCTTCCTCATGAAGAACAAAACCCTCTAACTAAAGAAATAAAAGAATTGAAACAAAGAATAACTGAGCATCTAGAACAGCAGAAAAACAGAATAAGGCTACCTGCATTGAAGCTTGTTCCAAAGAAACAGCTAGCACAAGCATTAAAAGATGCAAATACTGCAATATCAAGTATAAGCACCAATTCACTGCAAGAAACAAACCAACTAATGTACAGCACAGCTGCAGTTATAACAGAATACCTTGGATGCAAAATCAACAAAGAAGAAAAACAAACAAACAGTGCACCAGAAAAATGGAAGGTTAGACTAGAAAATAAGATCAGCAAGTTAAGATCACATGCAAGCAAGCTAGAACAGATGAAAGAAAAGAAGCTGAAGAACAAGAAGACCAAAGAATACCTAATCAAGAAATACCACTTAGAAACAACGAAGATCAAGGAAGCACTGGAAATAATAAAGCAACAAATAACAGCTATAGCCAGGAAAATCAGTAGATATGAAGCTCGAATTGCAAACTATAGGCAGAACCTCCATTTCAATCCTCTAACGTTTCTACCGACACATCATGGAGAGAAACTAGCAAGGAATCATCAGTACCTGACAAGGAAGAAACATTTGCAGTTCTGGACAGATATGTATACCCAAAGAATACAACAAGTATTTCGGCTTGGCTAAGCGTGGATGCAAATAAACCGAATTGAATGAACGAACTAGTACTAACACAAATGGTAGAAAAAAGAGTCAAAGAAAATCAAAAATTGGTCAGCACCAGTAAGAATGGACTGCATGGGTTTTGGATTGAAACTCTAACTGTGTATAGCCCCACTCTTGCCAAGCGAGTTCAAACAATATACTACAGGTGAGAATTTGAAAATTGGCTAACAACTGGGAAAACCTACCTAATAAGTGAAAAATCGGCAAAAGTTGCACCCCTACTACAGGCCAATTACCTGCTTACCAACAACTTTCCAATTACTAACTGGTGTAGTAGCTGATGCAGTGCAACAGCATCTAGTTGAAAACAATCTCTTTCCACCTGAGCAGAAAGGAAATCGCCCCAATAGCAGAGGAACAAAAGATCAACTCCTAATAGACAAAATGATCTTGGAAAACTGCAAGAGAAGGAAGACCAACCTGAATGTTGCATGGATTGACTACAAAAAGGCATTTGCCTCTCTGCCACATGATTGGATAATCAAGTGCCTTGAAATAACAGGAGTCAGTAGAAACATCAGAAAATTTGTGCAAAGATCGATGGCACAATGGAAGACACAGTTGCAGATCAATGGTGAGAAGCTGGGAGAGGTTAATATCAAGAGAGGGATATTTCAAGGAGATTCCTTATCACCATTACTATTTGTTATTGCACTGTTTCCTCTGTCAACAATACTGAATAACTCAGGACATGGCTATCAAACATCAAAAACATCTGACAGACTATCCCACCTCCTTGATATGGATGATCTGAAGCTGTATGGAAAAACATCATCTGAAATAGAATCGCTGCTCAACACTGTCCGTATATATAGACAAGATATTGTAATGGAGTTTGGCTTTGACAAATGTGCCACACTTACTATCAAACAAGGAAAAATAATGAAAACTGAAGGAATCAAGATGCCCCACGAAAATAACATTAAGAGTCTGGATGAGGACGAATACTACAAATACTTGGGTATCCTTCAAGCTGACAACATCAAGCACACTGAAGTCAAGAAAAAGATTAGAGGTGAATACATCCAGAGAGTGAGAAGATCTTAAAGTCCAAAACTCAATGGAGGAAATACCAATAAAGGAATCAAACACCTGGGCAATCCCAGTCAATTAAGGTACACAGGGAATAGTCGGACTGGGACACAAGCAGAACTAAAGCAATGGATAGAGAGACCCGAAACAATAATGACAATGAATCATGCCCTTCATCCACGCAGTGACATTGATAGACTTTATTTACCAAGGCAAATAGGTGGGCGTGGAATGCTACAAGTACATCAGATGGTTGAAGAAGAAAAAATGGCTTTGGAAGAATATCTGAAGAATAATGATGAAGATGCACTGAAATTAGTATATCAGGAAGGCTTACTGACTACTGGAGAGACGAAACTGGCCTACAAGAAAGACCAAATGAAGAACAGAATAGAGGCATGGGAAGACAAAGCACTACATGGCCAATACATGGAAAAAATAGCTGGGACAGCAGATAATAATAAAACCTGGCAATGGCTAAGAGCAGGAAAATTGAAGAAAGAGACCGAGGGAC